>NC_079562.1:1170000-1190000 GCF_015846415.1 Triplophysa dalaica | reverse complement strand
TGATCTAGAACAGGTAATCCACCTTGTAACAATGACGACAACAACAGCATTAAAAGTCAGCCAACACTAAAACATCTAACCTTTTTAATAATAAACAGCTGTTTGGACAAACACTTTTTATCTCAACAGTTTGTTGAGGACCACTGTTATCATATTCAGTATACACAAAATAATACAAAAAATCTTTCTTCAAGTTCTTTTATCATCTTTAAATCTAAATCCTTCAATGTGAGTTATATGGCATATTTAGCCAGCGCTGCTTCTCAATATTTCATTCTTCTGTGTTTTTCCGTCTCGTGTTGTGCTTGATCAGCGTTTAGCTTCCATCGGACTTGATGCCAAAAACACTGTGTGTGTTTGGGACTGGAAAAAAGGGCGGGTCCTTGCCAACGCAACGGGACATTCTGATAGGGTAAGAACTGTGCAATTAATTACATCAAATCTGCTGAGACCAGATTTTCAGTAATAATGTAATAAAACAGCCAGAGAAACGACTGCATTGTAAGTTCAAAGCAGCATACATCCATACAGTTACTGTAACACAGACAGAATGTGTTTCCATAGCAACAGACGCTACTACACCTCAATAACAGGACACATTGAATAACTGTTTTTTTTGTATATAATAGATTAAGTTAATTACAGCACATAGAAGCTTTTCATACATTGCAATGCATAAACTAAGTGTCTGATAGACAAATGCAAGCACGCACACACACGCACAACCGCGCAAACACACACACACACACACGCAGTGTTGAGATTTAAATAATCATATATTGTTATGAACATATATTGTAAACATCAGGTCACGGCTCGCTCTCTCTCTCTGGCTCTCTCTCTCTCTGTCCCACTCTCTCTCTCTTTTTTATGTTAGATTGCCTAACGATTCTTAAGTCATTTAAAAATCTGACCACCAAATATAAAAGCAAATAAATAAAGTTTAAAATTGAGGAAATCAAGAAATGTTTATGGATTATTACATTTCATGGAATGGACACGAGGCATATCTAGATATAATAACAAATTCAGGTCATTTTGATGACTGTACTGTAGATCTTTCTCTCTGTCAGGAAATATCAAGTCTTTGTTTGCGGTTTCAGATCTTTGATATTTCCTGGGATCCGTTTCTCCAGCACAGACTGGTGAGCTGTGGAGTCAAGCACATTAAAGTAAGTCCAACCTCTAAAAAACAATATTGTCCCTTTTGAAAAAAAAAAAAAATATGCTAGGTTAGGTCTGTTTTGATGCTGGTTTGACCTGCTTAAACCAGCACATGACCAGCTTAAACCATCACAAACCATCAAAACATACTAAACCAGTATATTCAGTTTTTTTCAACAGGGATAATATTTTATTACATTGAATTATATAAAATAAAAAACATTCCTGCTTTATTCTTTTTTTATCTGCGATGCAGTTATTTTCTTAAATCTGTTAACATACTGAAAAATTATGACAGAACACAAACTCATATCACTCTGGACTTCATGATTGTTCTGCGTCCAGACTTCACAGATTGTTGTTCAACAACTGCAATCTTTTATTCGTCATAGTTCTGGACATTATGTGGAAATGCACTGACGCCAAAACGAGGGATTTTTGGAAAGACGGGGGACCTGCAAACTATTCTGTGTTTAGCGACGGCGAAAGATGAAGTGACGTATTCCGGCGCTCTGAATGGAGACATTTATGTGTGGAAGGGGTTGAACCTGACGCGAACGATACAGGCGGCACACGGAGTGAGTTAAACACACATCACGTATGACACTGTCACATACACATCGTACAGGCTTCACCAATATGATGTTGAATGAGGACATAATATTTGTTTTGGTGTAAATGATCCCTTTACATGAAAGTATGTCAACTGAATAAAGTCACCCTTACACTGTTTGACAGTACTGCTGCAGTATTGTGTGTGCAGCCGGTGTGATGATGCTGTGAGGTGATGAA
Organism: Triplophysa dalaica; assembly: GCF_015846415.1. Lineage (NCBI taxonomy): Eukaryota > Metazoa > Chordata > Actinopteri > Cypriniformes > Nemacheilidae > Triplophysa > Triplophysa dalaica. The sequence goes on along the minus strand of NC_079562.1, from coordinate 1,188,044 downwards.
TCTGACCTCTTGTTCTGTAGGCTGGGATCTTCAGCATGCACTCATGTGAAGAAGGTTTCGCCACCGGCGGTCGTGACGGATGTGTCAGGCTGTGGGATGTGGATTTTAAACCCATCACTAAGATCGACCTCAGGGAGGCTGAGCAAGGTTATAAAGGTATTAAAGATGAATTTAAATGATTTATATAATTTAAAAAACGTGTTAGTTTTTTGATCATTGAAATGAGTTTCATTTGCTTTGTGGAGGTTTAGGAATGTAACATTCTCTGAACATTTATGAAACTGAACTGAATGTTTAAATCAGCTTGGAGGAAATGAAAACTACTAAGTGTGAAATAAATCAACTAGTTTTAAACTAACCGGCAGGCAGTGATTCAATGAAATATAATAGAATTAATAATACAGAATAAAATCCCTCATCTAACTCCATATGATGGTGATGGAAATCGTATATGAGGGATTCTGTCACCATGGCAACATCATCAGCTCATTCATCGACAGAGTGACAGTGTTGTGGTCCAAAGTAAATCTTACAGTGTTTCACAGCAGATGATCAGATCAGATCAGATGACAACAGACTTACATTTAAATCTCAACTGTTTCCCCTCCGCAGCAATCAAATCAAAAGTCAGACATCTCAATATAAACTCGAACATTTCTCATCTTTCAAAACCACAGTTTCTGACCCACAGCTATTCACGTTATGATATGGCTCTATACTCTTAATGTACGCCAATAATTGTCACATTCATGTTTATTTTGTGTATAATAGTATCACAATTCCTTAATACAAACCACAAACTTTGATTAAAACAATATAGAGAATTGAATACTGCTATGGTTACTTAACATCTCTGAGATGAAGAAAACACATGGGAAAACTCCAGAGCTATGAATGATCCACCGCTGCGATGCTCCTCTGGGTTTCTGTTCTCCTCTGTCTGGACTCCTGTGAGGATGTTGGAGATGTTATAGATTTCTCATGTGCTCATTGGTGCGTGTGGTTCACATCTCTCCTGCTGTTCTTCTGTCTGTTGTGTGGTTAGAATCAGACAACATACTTGTACTTTTTTATGCTAGATTTGTCATACCCGTTTAATTAATACTGATGGTGGCCCAAAAACATTTTTCTGTTGTATTTTATTTATATTTTGAATTGGCTTTTAGTTTTATGTTTTATTTTTAGTTACACTTTTAGCAATTTTGAAATGAACTTTTGTCATTTTGTTATTTATTTATAATATTGCTGTATAATTTGTTTATAGCATTTTATATAATTTTTAGAATTTTAGTAAAATTTTTAGCAATTTTGTTATGCATTTTTGTAATTTATTATTTATTTATAATATTGCTATATCATTTATTTATTTATTTTATACAATATTTCATATACATTTTAAATACATTTTTAGAATTTTGATATATACTTTTATTATTAATTTATAATGTTGCTATATACATTTCATATAATTTTTATATAATTTATTTTATAAAATATTATATAATTTATCAAATTATTTTTTCATGTTCATTTTGGTTACATTTTTAGCAATTTTGTTATGTACTTTTGTCATTTTTTATTTATTTATAATATTGCTGCATAATATAATTTGATTTTTGTCATATATTTTTATATCATTTATAAAATATTATTTTAATGTCAATTTAAGTAACAGTTTAAACTGTTTTGATATGTAGTTTTGTCATTTTGTTATTTATTTATAATATTGCCATATATATTTATAATGAACGTTTTAGTTTACTTTTTATTTTCACTTAATAATTGAAGTACCTCTTCTTAAATTTGCCAAGGCAGCATTTCTAATTTATTTCAAGGTTTTTAAAATAACATTTGGGGCTTTTAAATGTTTTTAAATGTTTGAATAGTTTAAGATTTAATATATTTTGCATCTGTCTCTCTTCTTTCAGGGCTGTCGATCCGCAGCGTGTGTTGGAGGGCTGACCGGATCCTGGCGGGAACACAAGACAGTGAGATCTTTGAGGTGATGGTGAGAGACCGAGACAAGCCGCTGTTGATCATGCAGGGTCACTCTGAGGGCGAGCTGTGGGCCCTCGATCTGCATCCCAAACAACCGCTGGCTGTGACCGGCAGTGACGATCGATCCGTACGGTTAGTCAACACCTCAATTTCACTTATTATCCACATTCACCCGAGAAAAAAAAGCTTTGTCTTAAATATCTTTCATCCAAATGTAATGTCTCTCAGTTGTTATCTTCATCTTTCTCAGACTCTGGAGTTTGTCTGAACACACGCTGATCGCTCGCTGTAACATGGAGGAAGCTGTACGCAGCGTGTCCTTCAACAACGACGGCTCTCAGCTCGCTCTCGGGATGAAGGACGGATCTTTTACAGTTCTACGTGTCAGGTAAACAAATTCAGAACCAAATGAGAGTTCATCTCCTCATTCTCACATGATCACCATTAACGACTTCTCTTGTTTTCATAGAGACATGACGGAGGTGGTCCACATCAAGGACAGAAAGGAGGTCATTCATGAGCTGAAGTTCTCACCCGATGGCTCGTATCTGGCCGTGGGCTCTAATGATGGGTTTGTGGATATCTACGCCGTGGCCCAGCGATATAAGAAAGTTGGAGAATGCAACAAATCCACCTGCTTCATAACTCATCTGGACTGGTCTGTGGACAGTCGATTCCTGCAGACCAATGACGGAGCCGGAGAACGAATCTTCTACAGGATGCCAAGTAAGACTGATAAATCAGCCCATGAGAAAGAATAAGTTATTAAATGAAGAACAAACAGAAATCCTGAGAAAATGAGTCAGAAATTTTGCAAACTGTCAAACTGAACTCGGATTTGTCAAGTCTGCAATCAAAAGTCTCAATATCAACTCAAACATTTCTCATCAAATTTACCCAAATCTAAATTGTTTGACCTTTTCATTCATATTATTGTATAAATGTTAAATGTACAGAACTCTGAAAGATGATAATAAGAAAACTCTATCTCTTCAGCCGGTAAATTTCTGCCTAAAGAGGAAGCCAAAGGCATTCACTGGATGACGTGGACGTGTGTTCTCGGACCGGAGGTGAACGGAATCTGGCCCAAATATTCCAATGTCAATGACATCAATTCTGTGGACGCCAACTACAGCAGCGCAGTGATGGTGACGGGTGACGACTTCGGTCTCGTGAAGCTCTTAAGATTCCCGTGTCTTAAAAAAGGTCCGAGCCAACTATCCACACAGAGATATCATCATCATGCACTGGGATGCGTGATCACTAATGTAGAATTCTCCTCCTTTCAGCTGCAAAATTTAAGAAATACATCGGCCATTCCGCCCACGTGACCAATGTGCGCTGGTCACATGACCTGCAGTGGGTTCTGAGCACGGGCGGAGCGGATCACTCGGTGTTCCAGTGGAGGTTTCTGCCAGAAGGAGTCATGAATGGAGTTCTGGAGCCGCTGCTGCAAGGTGATTCCTTCGTCTAGATGACTGGCAGTATCCCGATTGACAGACTGTAGAATGTCTCAACTGATCAATCGGAATAAAGTATTCGTGATAATAGGTATTTGTGAATAATGTGAAATGTTTTGTGTTGACAGAGGGATACGCTGATTCCAACAGTGGCGAGTCGGATTCGGATCTCTCGGACGTTCCCGAGCTGGACTCAGACATTGAGCAGGAAGCCCAGATGAACTACGAACGTCAGGCAAGAGACACACACAGCTGATAATGTCACCGGTACCCGTGTGAGTTCGTGCCCGATTATACATTTTGAGTAAGCTGATTGCTAACTTTGCCAGTGCAATTTTTACAGCAGAGCGTATCCGATCGGTAAGGTATATTCTTATAAACTATAAGATTAAACAATTTGCTAACTATAGCTAACTTTGCCAGCGCGACTTTGACAGCATATATTAACAAAACGGTAAGGTTTTATTTTGTAAAAACGATCAGGTTTAATTATGAGCTAACTATAGCTAACTTTGCCAGCGCGACTTTGACAGCATATATTAACAAAACGGTAAGGTTTTATTTTGTAAAAACGATCAGGTTTAATTATGAGCTAACTATAGCTTACTTCTCGAGCTGCCTTTGACCCAACGCGACAAAGTCAATAAAACATATAATAGCGAGGCATTTGTTGCATCCAACCTTTGTGCACAACCATGTGTGAATGTGCTGCACACACTCAGATTTTGGACTTGTGCTGTTTTGGAACAGTGTTGTAAATAAAACTTAAGCACTGATTTCTAATTTTATCCCACTACAGCGGGAATAGACACAACTTTTCTCTTTGCGTATTTTGGGCGGTGTCTTCAACGCTTCTCACAAACTGACGTAGAAATGTGGGTCAGGCGTTTTAGGCAGGTTTGGATGAGCCTCCGCCTTTAAATAAAACATCTCTTTTGGTTTAAGACTTACATTTTAGCAATTTTACGTGTCTAATAGAATATATGGATGAATGACTTGTAACACACCAAAGATACAGGAAAACACAAAATCGCGTCGGATGACTCCTTTAACGCTGATATACTCATTTTTTTTATTCCTTTATTTGGCACATTTTGTTTGGCACTTTTTGTGTCTTTTAAGCAATTAAGTGTTAACATCTTACTCAAACACCCGCAGGTTTATAAGGAAGATCTTCCTCAGCTGAAGAAGAAGCTGACTGGATCTCTGAAGAGACAGAAAGCTCCAGACGAGGGCCTTCGCTTGCAGTTCGTCCACGGGTACATTTGTCATATTCTGTTACCTCTACATATATCTTCAAATCAGATTTGTGTCTGTGCAGAATTCTTTCATGGTGTTACATGTAACAATATGTATTTTATGAAACTGTTGATTCATAAATGACGGATTCTGATGAAGATGATGATGTGTGTGTTTCAGGTACAGGGGTTGTGACTGCAGGAATAATCTGTTTTACACGCAGACGGGTGAAGTGGTGTATCACGTGGCCGCTGTGGCCGTGGTGTATAACAGACAGCAGCACACACAGAGGTTTTATCTGGGACACGATGATGACATTCTCAGTCTGACCGTACATCCGCTCAAGGACTATGTGGCCACTGGACAGGTGCCTGATCACACCCACAACATAATAAGATGCCACTGTCTTTCTGGAGCTGTTCATTCAAATGTGCTTTGTGTTTCAGGTGGGTCGAGATCCCGCCATCCACGTGTGGGACATCCAAACACTGAGATGTTTGTCTCTTCTGAAGGGTCAACATCAGAGGGGTGTGTGTGCGCTGGAGTTCACAGGTCAGACCCGCGTTCAGCCTGTCAGTCTCATTTGAGTTCAGTTTAATGATGTTATATCAGGAAGCGTGTTTTTATCAAAGTACTATGATCATTGTTGTTTTGAAGGATTTAAAAAGAATATTTTTGCGATTGTATATAATGTAATGTTGACGTCACTATACCAGAGTATGTTTTTGTGTGTGATGCAGGAGATGGAAAGAGTCTTGTGTCAGTGGGAATCGATGAAGATCATTCCATAGTCATCTGGGACTGGAAAAAAGGCGAAAAGTTGGCCAAAGCAAGGTACAGCAAACCTGATCAAGAGTTAAACTCAATGTGTGGGTGTGTGTGACATAAACCTGAATACACACCAACTCATGGGGACTTGTGTCACTGTGGGGACCAAAACTGAGGTCCCTATGGGCAAAAAAACGTATAAATCGAACTGAACAATATTTTTTTGAAAATCTAAAAATGCAAAAGACAAAAAAATGTTTATAAAATATACAGTTTGTACAGTATAAAATCACTGTGTGTGCGTGTTCTTGTTTCTTTATCCTTTATCCTTAACCAGAATGCAAACCAACTCATGGTGTCTCAAGGTGTCATGGCTTATCAATCTTACAGAACAGCATTTGTTTCAAATGTAAAAATGCAAAAAGTTTTCTATGATCTTTAGGGTAGTGGATAAAGTATGAAATCATTACACCTATGGACTGTCCCCATGTGTGTGTGTGTGTGTGTGTGTGTGTGTGTGTGAGAGAGAGAGACGTAAACCTGAATGCACACCAACTCATGGGGATTTGTGTCACCTTGGGTTCCAAAATTAAGATCACTGTGGGTAAAAGCTTGTTAATCGTATAGAACGATATTTTTTGAAAATCTAAATATGCAAAAGATAAAAGAAGATAAAATTTATATAAAATATGCAGTTTGTACAGTATAAAAATCATTACGGCAATGAACTGTCTCCACGTGTGTCTGCCGTGTATGCGTGCAAGTGTTTGTTTGTGTGTTTGATGTGCGTGTGCATGTGTGCGTGCGTTTAGATGCGTGTGTGCGTGCATTTTCATGTGTGTGTGCGTATGCACGTGCATTTTAATGTGTGTGTGAAATGAAGGAGACGTCTGTCTCTCCTGCAGAGGTCACAGGGATAAGATCTTTGTGGTGAAAGGAAACCCGTTCCGCATGGACAAACTGGTCACAGTGGGCATGAAGCACATCAAGTTCTGGCTGCACACAGGTAAACGTGTTAAATCCCCTCATGATAAAACATATATTTGTTATTATTGCTAAAAATCACCAAACACGTAGAAGTGTCTTGCTTTTTAGATGCTTTAGCTTTAGTGGTGAATTGCTTATGTCGTCATGAGGTCCCATGATAAATCAAGACGTCTGAATGCAGGTGGAGGACTCACATTCAAGAGGGGCATCTTTGGAAATCTTGGCAGGCAGGAGACCATGATGTCCGCCTGTTACGGCCGCTCAGAAGATCTGGTGTTCTCCGGGGCCACCAGCGGTGACGTCTACATCTGGAAAGACACGACGCTCATGAAAAGCATCAAGTCTCACGATGGCCCAGTGTTTGCCATGTGTTCTCTGGATAAGGTGCGTTTGACATGAGAACATCTTCTAGTGTGCAGTGTGATTTTAGCTCGTATTCACAATTAATTCTGCGCTTTAGGGATTCGTGACGGGAGGTAAAGACGGCGTTGTGGAATTGTGGGACGACATGTTTGAGAGATGTTTGAAGACATACGCCATCAAGAGAGCGGCTCTCTCCCCGTCCTCTAAGGGTACAAGGATCCGTCGATGGATTTTGATCGACTATCAATGTTTTATCATTCATGAGCTTGAAAATCTACAGTTGTGGTGTTGTGAACGGGTCTGTTTTGATTTTAGGACTGCTTCTAGAAGATAACCCCTCCATCAGAGCCATTACGCTGGGTCACGGCCACATCCTGGTGGGCACCAAAAATGGAGAGATCCTGGAAATCGACAAGAGCGGCCCAATGACTTTACTGGTACAGGTGTGTTACTGACAGGGTCTCTGTCAGGCGAAAAAACAAACAAAGATTCGTTTTTAACCTCGATCACACACGTCTGTTGAATTTATTCTGTTGAACTCTCACAGACAGATGAATAGACTGATTTACGACATCTAAACTGTTATTCATAGATAAAAAACGTATTCAACAGGCTGAATGTTCATGTATGGATTGTGTGTGTTTAGGGTCATATGGAGGGTGAGGTGTGGGGTCTGTCTGCTCATCCACTGCTGCCCATATGTGCCACCGTCAGTGATGATAAAACCCTGCGCATCTGGGAGCTCTCGGCCAATCACCGCATGGTAGCTGTGCGCAAACTTAAAAAAGGTACACAACTATCACACACGTTCAAACACAAAACTTCAGGCATGTGTTTCTGGAGATTTTGTGTGTGTCGGTGTGTTTCTATGCGTTTGTAAGTGTGTTTTTGTGTATTCTTTTTTGTGTGTGTGTTTCTGTTAACATGATTTTGTATGTGCTTATGCGTTTAAGTGTGTTTTTATGCATGGTTTTGTGCACGTGTATGTAGTTCTGTGAATGCTTTTTCTGTGCATGTGGATTGATGCATGCTTGTGTGTTTTTCAGCGTATTTGTGCATATTTTTGATGCATGCGCATGTGTTTGTCTCTGCATTTGTGCATGTGTGTTGATTCATGCTTGTGTGTTTTTCCGTGTATTTTTGCACATTTTTGATGCATGCTTGTGTGTTTTTATGTGCATTTATGCATGTGTTTGGATGCACGCTTGTGTGTTTTTCAGTGTATTTTTGCATATTTTTTATGCACACTTGTGTGTTTTTATGTGCATTTGTACATGTGTTTTGATTCATGCTTGTGTGTTTTTCAGTGTATTTTTGCATATTTTTGATGCACGCTTGTGTGTTTTTATGTGCATTTGTACATGTGTTTTGATGCACGCTTGTGTGTTTTTATGTGCATTTGTACATGTGTTTTGATGCACGCTTGTGTGTTTTTATGTGCATTTGAACATGTGTTTGGATGAACGCTTGTGTGTTTTTCTGTGTATTTTTGCATATTTTTGATGCACGCTTGTGTGTTTTTATGTGCATTTGTACATGTGTTTTGATGCACGCTTGTGTGTTTTTATGTGCATTTGAACATGTGTTTGGATGCACGCTTGTGTGTTTTTCTGTGTATTTGTACATGTGTTTTGATGCACGCTTGTGTGTTTTTATGTGCATTTGAACATGTGTTTTGATGCACGCTTGTGTGTTTTTATGTGCATTTGAACATGTGTTTGGATGCACGCTTGTGTGTTTTTATGTGTATTTGTACATGTGTTTTGATGCACGCTTGTGTGTTTTTATGTGCATTTGTACATGTGTTTTGATGCACGCTTGTGTGTTTTTATGTGCATTTGAACATGTGTTTGGATGCACGCTTGTGTGTTTTTATGTGTATTTGTATGTATGGTTTTGTTCATGTTTGTGTGTGTGTGTAGGTGGTAGGTGCTGTGCCTTCTCACCTGATGGTAAAGCTTTAGCTGTGGGTCTGAATGATGGCAGTTTTCTGGTGGTGAACGCTGACACACTGGAGGATATGGTGACCTTTCACCACAGGAAGGAGATCATCTCTGACATCAGATTCTCTCAGGGTAAACGCCAAACACTTCACATCAGTATCCACACATTGTTTCCTAATATCTTGATTAGAATCACTGCAAGAAATCGTTCTCTTTATTATTTTTTCCCATTTTCATTTGAAATATCTACTAAATGTGCGTTTTTTCTTTAGATGCTGGTAAATATCTGTCTGTGGCTTCTCATGACTCATTTGTGGACATTTATAATGTTCTGACCAGTAAGAGGGTGGGCATCTGTAAAGGAGCGTCCAGCTGCATCACGCATGTCGACTGGGACGTCCGCGGTAAAAAAAATACACACACACAGTTTATTTTTATACATTGTGGGGACTTTCCATAGGCGTAATGTTTTTATACTGGACAACCTGTATATTTTATTGCCTTCCCTTAACCCAACCTTAAAACCTCACCATCACAGACAACTTTATACATTTTCAAATAGACATCATTTATTATGTTTAGTAATCCATTTGAATCGTGGGGACCGGCCATCGGTCAAGCTTTTTAAAATCTTTAAAGAAGCATGGACATGTTTTATAATAACACACATGATAAATTGAGTTGATACCTTAACAAATGTTGTTTTGTGTTGTTTTGCTCTAATGCAGGAAAACTGCTTCAAGTCAACACCGGTGCTAAAGAGCAGTTGTTTTTTGAATCTCCACGTGGACGAAGACAAACCATCAGCACGTCAGAGGTCCAGACAAACTTTAGATAACTGTATGAATCCCTCCAGTGTCATCCGTGTGTGCTCATCTGTGTTTGTGTCCAGTTTGAGAAGATGGAATGGGCCACTTGGACGTCTGTGCTGGGCTCCACGTGTGAGGGCATCTGGCCTACTCTCAGCTTTGTAAACGCCTCTTCACTTACCAAAGACAAGAAGCTGCTGGCCACCGGAGATGACTTCGGTTTCGTCAAACTCTTCGGCTTTCCATGCAAGGTCTGAAAGCTCAGTTACTCTTTTAGAAGAGGCCAAACATACACTCGTCCGGTTTGTCGGGGTTTAACAAATTCTCAATCCATAGGATCAAATCCTTGTCTTGTCAAAACTTAAGCTCAGTTTCACTGTTCTAATTCTGCGCTGTTCCTTCAATAAAGGGCCAATTTGCCAAGTTTAAAAAGTACGTGGCTCATAGTGCCAACGTGACAAATGTAAGATGGTCCAGTGACGATGCCATGCTGCTGTCGGTGGGCGGAGCCGACACCGCCCTCATGATCTGGGCTCGAGAGGGGATCGGTCCACGAGAAAGCAAAGCCGTAGACAGCGAGGAATCAGATGATGATGCAGATGAAGATGGAGGTGATGTTTTGTGTTCGCGTGTATCTCCGTTAAGTGATATTAATGTAGATTATTAATTGACTCAATTGTGTGTGTGTGTTTAGGATACGACAGTGACGTGGCACGTGAAAAGAACATGGACTACACCACAAAGATCTACGCTGCTAGTATTAGACAGATGACGGGTGTGAAACCGCACCAACAACAAACAGAGGTTCAGGTGGATGAAAGGTATCCATAGATTTCACACACACAATGCATTCTGGGAGTGATCTTGTCTGTGTCAGATACGTGCTAGTTAGACTCAAAACACAGGTTGCTTTGTTTTTTAAACGTGATCATTTTTTGATCAGACCTCCGGTGAGTCGTGCCGCACCGCTGCCGGAAAAAGTGGTGAAGAACAACATCACAAAAAAGAAGAAACTCGTGGAGGCGAGTGATAGACACAAATATCTGGATTGATGCTAATGCTGCTCAGCGTGTAAACGTGACATGTGTGTGTTTGCAGGAGCTGTCTCTGGATCATGTGTTTGGTTACAGGGGCTTTGATTGTCGGAATAACCTTCACTACCTCAATGATGGAGCGGATATCATCTTCCACACGGCCGCTGCTGCCATCATTCAGAATCTCTCGGCTGGTAGAGTGTCTTCAGCATTTCTCTGTTAAACACTCATCTCTGTCCGCTTTATTTAGTCACGCTGCGTCCCAAATGTCCTACTTCCAGACTATATAGATCGAGATGTTCTTGCTTTTGACTCCATTTTTCAAAAGAGTGTTTAAGAGAGAACTCAAGTCATATTTTTGTCTTAAAAAAACCTAAATCAAGTGATAAAGCTAAACGACACACGATATAAGTTCTGCTTTTCTGAAATTAAAAACTGCAAGTAAATTATGCGTAACGTAGAAAAACATCTGCCAGTGGGGTAAGAAAAATAAACTTGTTTGAACATAATTTAGAACGTTTAATTTAAGTTTATTTCTCTTTCCCTTCTGGCAGACATACACTAAGTTTATTTTGATCTTACATAAATGCGTTTCTCAAGGAAATTCTCTTGTTTTTTTAATCGAATTAAAAACATGAATTTTTTCATTCATTCATTCATTCATTTAGTGCAAAAACAATGTAGGCATGATGACAATTTCCTACATTTTAATAAATGAAGCATAACAAAAATATTCCTCTTAGGGTGATGGAGAAGATTATTTGATCGTTTAACACCATTTGTCATGCTTTGTTTTCTTGATAGTTTCTTTAGTACTCTAAAACCATTGCTGCTTTTATCTTAATTTTCACCATATTTTGTCAAATTATATTTTCAGCACAATAGTCTTAATAAGATTTTAGAAAGATCGGCCAGCCAGAGTCTTTGTGTGTGTGTGTGTGTGTGTGTGTGTGTTCCATCAATGTTCTCTACTGCTGACCTCTAGAGGCCTCATGTGGAACTGCACCTCAAATTAATATATCTATATATTATCTATATAATTAACAGTTCATCTTTATTTCATTCATGTTTTGTCATGTGATGTATTTCAGGTACTCAGAGCTTTTATCTCGAGCACACGGATGACATCCTCTGTCTAACTGTCAATCAACACCCCAAATATCAAAACATCATTGCCACGGGTCAGATCGGTAAGTGTGAATGAAAGATTTTTGGGCTTCTACTCAAATCTCATTTTTTCTAATGCAAATTTGTGTCATTTTTTTGCCATCGTAATCATTTAATTTGCTTCAGTTTTGCTTTGGTGTGCTGCGTTCAGCTGCTTGCTTGTTGTGTTTATTACAATTTTTGGCGAATAACTCTAATCTCTGGGGAATTCTGCGTTGGCGCTGTGAGCGGTTCTTCTCATGGCTGTTTTTGATTTATCACTCTCTCATCCTCTCATCCAACACATCACCACACAGGCGACATCACCGATCTGCCAGGTATGACACCATCAGCCTCCTGTGATTTGATCTTTAGTGTTCCTCTCCGAAAACTCCAGCTCTCCAACACAGACGCAACTCACACATGTTTACTAAAAAGTTTACTTTTCCAGGTTCGGTATATAATCACAGTGAACAGCTTCTGATAACTTGACATTAAACTTTAACATTAACAACGTACACGTTAAGGTGAGACTAATATGATTTTACAATTTATGGCAGATTACTAGGAGTCATTAATCTACTGCTACAGAAAGTCTGCCAATGATCAAAAAAATAATAAACAAAGAAAAAGCGAAACAAGAAATTAAGTTTAACACATTTTTTTACGTTCAGCTAAATGTATACACATAAGAATACATACGAATTTAATGTACAAGTATGACTCTTTTCAAAGGACTATTTAAATGAAAAAAAGGAAACAAAAGTATTTTAACAAAACTGATGAGTCTAAATGAATATCTGTGATAATGGACAGCGTGTCACAGATGTAATAGGACATTAAAATTTGTAACCTGGAATATTTAATTAACCCAGGAAATATACGGAAGAGTATTAAGGCCAATCAATAAAAAAATAATAGAACCATGTCGATATTAAAGTCATTACTATGCAAGATTAAATCCACAATTTTTAGAGGAAAAAAGTTAAAATAAAATGTTGAGAATAAACTCAATACATTTTTAGGATAAAGTTGTTGCTTTTCGAGAGAAATATCATTACATTTTGTGAAAAAAACTCAAAATAATATTTCGAGAGTTAACTATCTATACTGTTCGGATAAGCGGTAGAAAATGGATGGATGGATGGAACTATCTATACTTTGAGAATAAAGTCCTTGTGGTCGCTCCTGAACGGCCGCTGCAATGCATGCAGTTGGTGTTAAAGAATGTATAAAACATCAAGATAACTTTTAAATCTCTTATTTTAACGAAAAACTTTGTTTATTTTCAGCATTATTTCGTAATTTTTCTCAAAACAAAAGGACTTTATTATAATGAGTTTATTCTTTACATTTTATTTCGCTTATTTAACCGATTTTTTCTCAAAAAAACAACAACTTTATTCCCGAAATGTATTGAGTTTATTCTCAACTTTTTATTTCAACTTTTAATCTTGAAAAACTGCAGGTTTAATCTCTCATTGTAATGACTTTAATATCGATATGGTTCAATTGTTTTTTTATTGCTTGGCCCTAAAACTCCTAAATAGAAATATAATATTAATATCAGTTCTGTTTATTACTGTTGCATCGAATAATATCTTGTATCAAAAAGTGAACACCACTGATTTTAGAATTTGATCTGAATCAATCCTCCCTTTTTCCTGTTTTAGTAAAGAAGTTTACTGTATGTTCTCGTGTTTGCATGAAGCGTCCTGCAGCAGATTGGCTTGACCGTGTTTCTGTCTGTTTCCTGTCTCCTGTTTTTCCTCACGACTGAAATAAACATCTAACTTTACATTGTGTTTGCTCCGAGTGTTTTATCATTTTACTTTTCAGATGTTTAACTGATTTTTGATGTGTGTTTCTGTAGGTCTGGCCCCTTCCATTCACGTTTGGGACGCTATGAGTAAACAGACGCTGTCTGTGCTCCGCTGCTCTCACGCTAAAGGTGTCGGATACGTCAACTTCAGTGCCACCGGAAAACTCCTGCTGTCTGTGGGGGTGGATCCTGAACACACCATCACTGTGTGGCGCTGGCAGGAAGGTGCGTGTCTGTGGTCAATGACAGATGTGTGGGTCAATTTAGGCGAAAAACGACGGACAACCAGATGTTCTGGTGTGTTTTCAGGCGGTAAAGTTTGCAGTAAGGGAGGTCACGTGGATCGGATCTTCGTGGTGGAGTTCCGGCCCGACTCTGACACTCAGTTTGTGTCTGTGGGAATTAAACACATTAAGTTCTGGACTCTGGTGGGAGGATCTCTGCTTTATAAGAAAGGAGTGATGGGAACGGTGGAGGACGCTCGTATGCAGACCATGCTGTCGGTAGCGTTTGGAGCTGTGAGTCACACTTGGTATTGGATTATTATACGGTACACCAGAAACACGTACAGTTCCCATCATGCCATTTGAGGCGGATTGTCTTAGTTTGTATTTCTAAGCATCGTTTACAGAACTACTTTAGTTACTGTACATAAAATATGTTGATTATTTCTGATGACAAGCAAAAGAAACTGGCTAAACTTGACTCTACAATATATTGAATTTAGACTGCAATACCAAGCTCAACCACTAGATATCAGTGTACCACAGGGTTTCTTTAAAGTCCCAGTGAAATAAAAAATGACAATGCCTATTTTTTCATGAAATATTGCTGCGTGTAATGTAAATAGTTGAGCAATGTGGGTCATTCTCTTTTTAAATTCCTGTGCCCTCATAATATTCAGTTAAAATCTGAAAATGCACCTCCGTCCTGTAATGACTATCCATCATAAATGACGGCTTGGGCGGAGCATCTGTTAACTCCGCCCCTTCAACTCTCGGTCTGCTGCCAGGTCCGTTTCAAAATGTGACGGCTGGTTCATATGTCCAATCAAATCGCAGAGAAAGACGACAGCCACGCCCACTATTTTTCTGTTTTAAATCCAATTTCACTCGGAAATGCGTAAAATTCTTTCCTGACCTGTAGTTTACAACAACGCAAGGTTGTGGGTTTGATCCCAGGGGATTGCAAATACCTATGTAAAACGTATAGGATAAAAAGCAATGTAAGTCGCTTTGGATAAAAGCGTCTGCCAAATGCCTAAATGTAAATGTATCAATATGGAAGTTAAAACTATCGCAACTTCCGGTTCACGGGGACTTTAAATCCCACCTAAACTACAGGACCCATTCAACAAATCGATTATTTAATAAAATAAAAATACAACAAAATTCAACTAATCGTTTCTTTAATACAACTATTATACAATACAATAATACTACAAATATAAATATTAGTTATATTACTAGGCACTATCCAAACACAGACCTGAAGTTAACGGCAGTCCCGGCGCGCGCGTCCGATGAAACTGTCTATAAAACAAATTTGCTATATAAATGAATTCTGGGTAGTGTTTGAAAATCTGCTGAATTGATATAATATTATATACAATACACATAACATTACTGATTTAAAGGCTGTATATTTGAATGTGTGAGCCTGTTTGTTTGTTTGGTGCAGAGTAACTTGACGTTCACCGGGGCTATAAACGGTGACGTGTACGTGTGGCGAGATCATTTTCTGGTGCGTGTGGTGGCTAAAGCTCACACCGGACCCGTGTTCACCATGTACACCACGCTCAGAGATGGACTCATAGTGACCGGAGGCAAAGAGAGACCGTGAGTAACTCTGTGTGTTCACATATACATGTGTGTCCTTTTATTCATGAAGGCACACAGTTACACTATGACTCTATTATTATCACGGCCTAAACATTTTGGTTCCTCGCCACTGGGAGACTGCTCATATAAGATAGGTTAAGAGCAGGGGATCCCAAACCTTTCAACCCACGACCCCAAAATAACAGTGCCAGTGACCCGAGACCCGCACTATATTGGTTAAAGTATACCAAACGTTGTGCTAATAAGGTCTATCCAAACGTGCACAATGACAACACAAAAGAACACAGTCTAATATAATATTATTTTATAGTAATTTACTCATTTCTTTACTCTTTCTTTTACATAAACCATGAACTATATCAACAGATGGTCAAATTTCAATCAGTTTGCACACCTTGTACAACATTGAGCGCTGATCATTTGTTATCGATGTTATTTACATTTTCTTTTATTTTTGCTCCAAACTCGTGTGACTTTTTCTCAGTCCATCATAAAGGTTTTTCACATTTCAATTTTTCATTTTGCTGCTGTTTGTAATGATCAGTTATAAAATGTACAACCTGTGTGATCTTTGTAATTTGATCATTAAACCTTCTCGATCATTTCACAAAATTCTAAAGTATACAAACCTTGCACGCAATGGTGCACATGCAGGTCTATCCAAACACAAGCATAATAAAAACACAAAAGAACACAACCGTCTCACATCCTCAGGGGTCACGATCAAGGGGACGGAAATGAGAAATGTACTTATATTTTGTAAAGGTTATGGATAAAATGACTTTAATGATTTCTAATCATTATAAAAGAATTGATTTCTGGAAATGATCTCGCCCTTGCTTTCACATCCTCCTCCGCCCCCACCATGGGTTGCGCCCCCTACTTTGAGAATCCTTGAAATGTCATGAACATTGCTTTATTAGAATGGTCGAACTCTTTCTTTAAAACTGTGTTCTGTATTGTATTCTACCTCCTCTGTTTTTATTTCTTTCCGGTAAAGCAAGCACTGTATCAATCAAATGGAATTGAGTTAAATGTCGATACCATCTACGTGTGTTTAGTTTTTAATCCAGCACAGTGTTTACAGTAAGATCACGTTTTTGCCATATTACTGGTGTGCTTAAAAATGAAAGGTCAAGATGCACTGAATAAATGACAGTTAAATGCATTTATTGATTCATGTTCTCTATGAGTGTTGTGGGTTTCAGGACACTGATATGTGTGTGTTTGATCTGTAGGACTAAAGAGGGAGGTGCTGTGAAACTATGGGATCAGGAGATGAAGAGATGCCGGGCGTTTCAGCTGGAGACAGGACTACCCGTCGAGACCGTCCGGTCTGTTTGCAGAGGAAAGGTGAGCGATGACGTCTGATATTCAGTCACGTTGTGTCGAGCTTTTCTGCGAGCTCTGTGTATTAAATGAGCGGTTTGTGGACGACAGGGTAAAATTTTGGTGGGAACTAAAGACGGAGAGATCATAGAGGTGGGAGAGAAGAACGCCGCCTCCAACACCATGATCAACGGACACACGCAGGGACGCATCTGGGGTCTGGCCGCCCACCCCTCCAAAGATGTGTTTATTTCTGCCAGCGACGACGGAACCATCCGTATCTGGGACCTGGCGGATAAAGTGAGGCATTGTGGGTTACGGAGGAGGGGGAGTATATAATTCTGTATAAACACTGGATCTTTTTTTGCAGAAACTTCTGAACAAAGTCAGTCTGGGTCACCCTGCCAAATGTGCGGCGTACAGTCCAAACGGTGAGATGGTGTCCATCGGGATGGAGAACGGAGAGTTTATCGTGCTGTTGGTGAATTCGCTGACGGTCTGGGGGAAGAAGCGGGACCGCAGTGTCTGCATCCAGGACATACGGTCAGAGAAAACAATCTTTGAAATTCTGTCTGATGAAATCAAATGTTGGATTACGTGAATAATGCATTGTTTGATGCGTGGGTGGGTAACAGGTTTAGTTCTGATAACCGTCTGTTAGCCGTCGGGTCAGTGGAGTGTGCCGTGGACTTCTATGACCTCACTCTGGGTCCGTCTCTGAACCGCATCGGCTACTGTAAAGACATTCCTGGATTTGTCATCCAACTAGATTTCTCTGCCGACAGCAAATACATTGAGGTGGAAATCATTTCTGTAAAGATATCGAGCTGTGATGTGCAAACAACTCTTGCAGAAATCTGAAGTGTTGCTGTTGTGTTTGAAGGTCTCTACCGGGTCCTATAAGAGGCAGATGCATGAGGTTCCCAGTGGAAAGATGGTGACGGAACAGTTTTTGATTGACAGGATCACCTGGGCGACGTGGACCAGGTGAGGATACGCTTCACCCGGTCCCTCACAGAGTCATGTGATACTCTGTTGTTAATATTCTGTGTGTTGTGTCAGTGTTCTCGGCGATGAGGTTTTGGGTGTCTGGCCTCGTAATGCGGAGAAAGCCGATGTCAACTGTGCCTGTGTCTCTCACGCCGGGCTCAACGTGGTCACCGGAGATGATTTTGGTCTCGTCAAACTCTTCGACTTTCCCTGCGCGGAGAAATTTGTAAGATGACAGAGTGAAAGTGTTGAATGTGTTTCCTCCAGTTAGAAATGAACTCAGGGTTTGTGTTTCATCTTCACAGGCCAAACACA
>NC_079562.1:1140000-1167500 GCF_015846415.1 Triplophysa dalaica | reverse complement strand
GAAAA
Organism: Triplophysa dalaica; assembly: GCF_015846415.1. Taxonomy (NCBI): domain Eukaryota; kingdom Metazoa; phylum Chordata; class Actinopteri; order Cypriniformes; family Nemacheilidae; genus Triplophysa; species Triplophysa dalaica. The sequence continues at coordinate 1,167,495 of NC_079562.1, read as the reverse complement.
ATAAATTTGACATTTCTCAAGATATCTTCTTTTCTGTTCCACTGAAGAAAGTCATTTACAGGTGTCCGGCCACACGAGGAGGAATTAATGATGACAGAATTTGATTTGTGTGTGAACTGTTCCTTTAATAACACCAACATATTAATCTTGAAAAAAAACAGCTTTTAAGTTCGGGGATATTAATGAGATACTAAAGTGATTTCATCGTATGGGTCAGTCGTGTAAGGATAGAACTGGAACAATATTCATTTTAAAACACATTTACATCCGTCAAATGCTTTTATTCAGAAGCAGCACTGCATTTAAAGGAACAGTTCACCGTAAAAATAAAAATTCTGTCATCATTTACTCACCTTTAAGTTCTTCCAAGCTGCATAAATTAATTATTTTTAGTCTGGGTCATCATTTGCTTCCATGCTAGAAATATTTTAAATAATTTTTGTTCTGTTAAACACAAAATGAGATATTTTGAAGAATGTAGGAAAGCAAACCGTTCTGGGGCATCTTTGACTACCATTGTCATTTTTCCTACCATGGAAGTCAATGATGTCCCAGAACTGAAAATTGCTAACATTTTTCCAAATATCTTCCTTTGTGTTCAGCCAAACAAATACATTTCCATTTTGGGTGAACTGTCCCTTTGAGGTGCACATTATCTGTTCCCTCAGATACATGAAGTATAAATCTTCAGTTCAAAAACTTTGGATGTGGATCAGGGACAGTTGAATCTGTGTGCTGTCAGTGACTATGAGAGCAGCTCAGTTCAGTTCTCATGATATTTAATACTAATCAGTAAATAATGAAAACACAATACACAGATTATTTATGCAGTGAGCTACATTCCAAAACACCTTCACGTGTCTGTGTTTGCAAATGAGACGCTGGATTCTCTCACGTGTTCTGTGTCGAGCTGTTAATGTAACTCAAGGTCATTTTAATTAAAACTGCTGCTGATAATGTCATGACATCTGGTCTAAAACAAGACTCGAAGCATTCGCAGCAATCAGCGTTCTGTAGAACACACACTCACTGAGTTTTTAAGCCACCATTAAATGAGATGAAACACACACACACACACACACATCTCATCTGAATAAATAAACCCTACAGCAAATCCAAACGTGTTTAATGCAAATGTATTCTGTTGAGACCATTCTAAAAAAGTGGCGTCCTGTAAATTTTTCAAGTAAATAAATAGGAGTATTTAGCATGGCTTTCTGCACACTTACTACACTTATCTTGAATTTTATTTGACAAAAACACTTTTGTAGGGACTTATCTAAAATGTTCAATTGGTTCAGGCAATGTTTTGTGAATTTAAGGAACAGACTGTTGTTACAAATGATGCCAACTGTAAAGTCACCATAAGATTTTGAGTTGATACTGTATTCGATTTTTTTCAGTGATATCACCCCTGTAAATCTATGCGTGACCCATTTAAATGCCATGATTTTTGTCCTATAGATGCCAGGGACGGATTATGACTTCAAAGGGCCCCGGGGCCACCTTCAAGGGCCCCACCCACATTTTTTCAGTTCTTTCCCTTAGCTTTCCCTTAGTATTCACAGTTATAGAAAGTGAAAGTTACGATGATAATGAATATTAAAACCCTTCTTGCTCTTCATCAAATGGCTGTGCTACACTAAAAAGAATCTGTATAGGGTTTAAAGAAGTCTAAGATACACAGCAAAAAATGTCCCAAATTAAGGCTTATGAAACACACGCCCTTAATGAACTGCCAAACATACACACATTTAATGCATCACATAAATAAAATTCCCCCTTGAAACATGTCTTCAAACATCAAATCATCACGGAAAAGCTTCAGACAATGTGATGTAATTTAATTTATAAATTAATTTCTAATAAGATCGATTTCATAAGTTAAAGTAACATAAACATATGTTGCCATGATTTGTTGATAATTTCATTTTTTACAGGTTATCCACACAAGCCATGTATAGACAATGGGACCCATATGTGAAACGTAAACATTTGTTTTCATTGTTGTTGGGTTTTCCAAACCAAACTGGATGGCACGACATTGATGCCCATGCAGGGCCCCCTCGGGATCATGGTAGTCAAGGCCACCGGGCACCGGTCAGTAATCCAAGAACGTTTGATTTGAAGTGTTTTGTAAATGAACATTGTTAGGTTTTTTAATATCCTCGTGTTTCAAACACAAACTACTCTTCCAGTTTTTCATGTTGACTTTGACACATGCTGATGATTCTGAACGCTCCTGCTGTATTTGCCCTGCGGCCCTGAAGTCAGAAAGTGAGCAATTAATGTGTATCTGTGTTAAGCCGCTCATAAAGTTCACAAGAATCTCTTCAGAATGTCCCACTCGCCTGCGCGCTATACAAACTCCTGTTCAGAAACAGACTTTACCTGACTATTCTTACCGTCTTCACCCGGGCGGCCGACACCTCACGAGGCGTGTCAACTCATCGCTGGTGTCACGGTGAAGTTTACTAAGGTTAAGCGAGGCTTTGTGGAGGTGTGTGCGCAGAAATGTCTCACCTTTTGTCAAAACATGCTGCAGGACAAAAGCGATTCAGAGGCCGCTGGCACTTTCAAAAGCACTTTGAGACAACAATAACACGCGTTGAGTTTCACCATTATTGCTTTTGTTACAAAAAGCGCAAATTTGTCAAAATATTGGTCAAAATGTTTACAACTTTTAATAAGTTAACGATACCTTGTGTTTGAGAAAGATTTTATTTTATTTTATGTGAACAAACTGACAGTGTGAGAACAGTGTCACAAACAGGCACAGACAGATTTCTGCTGTACGGCCGGTGTGTTGAAACACGTTGTAGCTTCAGGGCAGGATGCTGAACGGCAATAAACAGTTAACAGTATTTATTCAAGACCTGTTTGCACAGGTGAATTCAAAATCTAGCTTTGTTCCGACACACTTTCTGAAGATTTATATGTTGTACACCTGGAGCTAAAAACAGGAAAACTTTTAATAGTAAATTCATCAAAAACATTTACTGGCAGAATATTAAGTTATTTAACATTTATTTGTAGCATAATTAAGTTCAACAAAAATAAATGTGTCATTATTTACTCATCGCATGTTGCTCCTGTTTAGCTTTCTTTTGGCGCGCAAAGAAGCTTGCGCTGCTCTTATGTTGCAAAAGTACATTTCAAGTTATCGAAAGTCTTGTAAAGCATATAGTTTTACTAAAGGCTTAATTTAAGCGTTATGTCATTATAAATCTATCTTGCACTGAATCTATACAAAAATATCATTTATTTCCTCTCATGTTGTCAAACCCGACTTTCTTTCTTCTTCAGAACACAAAAAAAGATTTTCAGAAGAATGTCGATACTCAACCATTATTGAACCCCATTGACTTCCATTATATGAAACCACTGAGACATTTCTCAAAATATCTTCTCTTGTGTTCCACTGAAGAAAGACTCGGATACAGAATACAGGATGAATGAATGCTGACACGGTTTTTATTTTGGCTGCACTGTCCCTTTAAGACAATCCCGCGTGTGTCGTTGTTGTGTGTAATGTCAGATGGTCAGTGTGTTCTCAATCACAAAGCATCTGTCAGTGTGGTTAAAAGTGCTCAGATTAAGAGAAGTTGATTTGGTGAAGGTTATACTGATGGTTTAGCGTCTCATTCCTCTCCAGACTTCTTCTTTAACACTGATATTTTAAGCTTTGCTGAGTGCTGCGTAAATGGAGATTAAAGTAACATCTGCAGAGGTTCTTCCACCAAGAACTCGTTGTGTTAATGCTATACTGATCTGCACATCTATATCTGTCTATCTAGAATGGTCTGTGCTTGTATTATTAAATTGTATTTTGGTACCAGAACAAAAGTAGTTTGTTTATATTAACCACCTTAGTCTCAGCAAAATTAGTTTATACAATTCTTAACCACAAAAATGATCATAACCTCCCGAAACTATTGCAACATGAAAACATTAGTACATGCAAATGAGCTGTTCGCGTCCGGCAGCGCGGATTGGCGGCGTCAGAGCGCGTCGTCACGCGGGGGGCGTGTCCGCCTCTGTCAGTCAGGAGAGTGAGTGGAGCGCGTCAGTGATGAGCGGAGCGGCGAAAGCGTGTGAGCTCAGCCGGCCGGAGGCGATCAGAATGCGGCCGCAACTCTAAACGCGCACCGCTCCCGTTCCCTGTGACGGCAACACTGAACGGGAAACATGAGGAACAGCCGCCTGTACAGCAGAGGAGAGCTCTGGGTGAGATTTCTGCGTTTATCTTCATTGAGAAACTTTCTTTGAAAGGATTAAATGAGACCAGTTCGTTTAAAATGCCCTTAAACTTGGTTTATCTCACTCGCTGTCACTGCTCACTGATGAACGTTGTCGTGTTTATTTCATATATTTCGGGTAGTGTTTGATCTTAAGTGATTTATTTAATTTATTTCTGTTCCTACTGATTTCATATTATAATGAGTCTTGTTCTGTGTTTTTGAGGTTATTTTAGTGTCAACTGAGTAAATACTGTACATAAAAAAGCGATGAACAGTCAACAAACATTTACCACAGTAACCACAGTTTCACACTTATTGTCAATATGTACGTCAGGTAGTTTCGTCTTGACCTTAAATAGCTTTAAAATTTAAGACAGATTTAAGCTATTTTAAAAAGATAAGTATTGTTTTTTGTTTACTTTTACTTATCAACAATAAGTGTAGTAGTATGTAGTTATTATGGTGAAAACGGTGGTTACCACAATATGTTTTTGTTAATATTCTGTCATGTTAGTGACAGCTGAATGGATGTGGATGAAGATTTAGTATCTTACACCTGTCAACCTTCAGTACTGAATATTTAACTTAAATGGAGGCTTATTGTTTTTTAATAAAGCATATTTATGACTCTATTTTACTGTATATACTGTATATACACAGTATATATAAACATATATATATATGACTCTATTTTACTGTATATGCAGTATATACACAGTATATATATATATATATATATACATATATATATATAAGACTCTATTTTACTCTGTGTATATATATATATATATAAATATAAGACTCTATTTTACTGTATATACAGTATATACACAGTATATATATATATACATATATATATATAAGACTCTATTTTACTGTGTGTATATATATATATATATATATATATATAAGACTCTGTTTTACTGTATATACGGTATATTCACAGTATATATATATATATATATACATATATAAGACTGTATTTTACTGTATATACAGTATATTCACAGTATATATATAAAGACTCTATTTTACTGTATTAATAGTTGTTTAAATAAGTACGAGGTCCATTTTTAGTTCACTTGTGGTTTGGTAGTTCTTATTAGTAATTTTTCTGTTTCCTTTCCATTTCAGGCTTTGTGCATTCTCCTCCTTTACAACAGTCAACTTTCCTACTCTTCAAATTTCAGTCATCTCATCTATAAGATTAAAGAAGGATTACCAAAAGGGATACTAATAGGAGCTATCGGGGACGAATTAAACTTGGATATCTCCGTTGATCCCCCTCGTTCGTTCAATCTGGAGCAAAAGACCAGCAGCCAGCAGTACGTGAATCTGAACAACACCACGGGTGAGCTGTACACATCTGCCGTGGAGATCGACAGAGAGTCTCTGTGTGCAGACTCCCACGACGGCCAGGGCTGCTCAATCTCTCTGGACGTGCTTATCCTCCCTCAGCAGTTCTTTCAGCTGGTTAAGATTCAGATCTTCATTGAGGATGTCAACGACAACCGGCCGCATTTCCCCGTCGAAGAAATCCGTCTGTCTGTGCCAGAGAATGCGCCGGTAAACGCCAGATTTGCGGTAGAGCAGTCCGCTGTGGATCCTGACATCGGGATTCACAGCGTTCAGACGTACTGGCTTGTTAATGACTATGGGGTTTTTACTTTAGACGTGGAGGAGAACGAAGGAGGCGAACTGACGCCCTTTCTTATCATTACTGAGGCGCTGGATAGGGAGAGGCAAGCTGAGTATGTGACGGATATCATAGCTGAGGACGGCGGCTCTCCCCCACTTTTAGGCACCGCCACTTTGAGGATTATTATCACAGATGTCAATGACAACTGCCCTAAATTCACAGAGTCGCAATTGAACATTACTCTTTATGGGAATGCTACTAAAGGCATGCAGCTGGCACGTCTCCAAGCCTACGACCCTGATGAGGGAGCCAATGCTCAAATCACATATTCTTTCAGTGAACGGGTTACACTAGAAAGCAGAAACTTGTTTCATTTGGACAAAACTACGGGGGTGCTCAAACTAGCAGGTAAAATAGACAACAACAGCGGAAAGCTTTTCAAGCTGATTGTACTGGCCAACGGCCCGACGTGCATTCCAGAAGTGGCAACAGTTATGGTTCATGTCGTCAAGGAGCCCTCGGGCCCACCGGCTATTATGCCTCGGTACATCGCCTCAGAGAAGGACGGTATCGTCAGTCTGAGCGAATCCGAGCCACCCTTTTCCCCAATTGCGTTCTTCACCATCAAAAACACAGACCCACGGCAGACTCTGGAGTGTTTTTTGGAGAGCACCGGTCCGTTTAGACTTGTACCTTATCAACGTTTCAAAAACGAGTACCTGCTTGAGACCACTGAACCCCTGGATTATGAGCAGCAACAGGATTATGAAATGACCATTGTGGTTCGTAGCGCTCACGGATTAACGGTTCGGACCGTCCTGAAAATTCACGTGTTGGATGTTAATGACAACGCTCCGGTTTTCAAGCAGTCGCTCATAGAGATCACAGTGGAGGAGAACAACCCTCCAAATACGTTTCTCGCCCAGTTTCAGGCCACCGACTTGGACAGCGGCATCAGGGGCGAGGTGTACTACGTACTCGGTGTGGACGCCCCAACCATTTTCCACCTGGACAAATTGACGGGGGTTTTAACCGTGTCCACCTCTCTCGACCGGGAGGAAAAGGAAACCTACAGATTCATGGTGAGAGCGGTGGACCAGGGAACGCCAAGAAAGGAGTCGATCGCCACCGTTATAATCACCGTTCAGGATCGTAATGACAACAGCCCTCGTTTCATCAACAAGGATTTCACCTTCTTCGTGCCAGAGAACTTTCCAGGCTTCGGGGAAATCGGGGTGCTCACCGTTACGGACGCAGATGCGGGGGAGAATGGTTGGGTGGCGCTGTCCATCCTGAATGGCAGTGACATCTTTGTGATTGACACGGGTCGAGGAGCGTTACGGGCCAAAACCCCTCTCGACAGGGAGCAGCAGGGAACGTACTACATCTGGATCGAAGCCGTTGATGGAGGTGAACCCGTCCTCTCTTGTGTCACTTTGGTGACCGTTCTTCTCCTGGACATCAATGACAACCCTCCAACTGTTCTGTTCCCCCAGTCCAACCAGTCCTACATGCTGGTGCTTCCCAGCACGCTACCAGGAACGTCTATAACCGAAGTGTACGCCGTGGATCGGGACACAGGAATGAATGCGGTGATTGCTTACAGTATCATCAGGAGGACAGACGGAGAGCCGGGGTCATTTGACATCGACCCGTACACGGGAAACATCACTCTGAGGAAAACCCTGAGCAATCGAGGTCTCTACAGTTTGTGGGTCAAGGTCAGGGACCACGGTCAGCCCGAGCTGTACTCTACGGTCCTGGTCAACCTCTTTGTGAATGAAACGGTGAGCAACGAAACCCTCATCCAGAGCCTGTTGCCCAGGGGAACTGATGTTGACCCCAAGGAGATCCCTCCTGTCAAAGAAGGGCGGGAGGGTGAACGAGTGCCAATCCCATGCAGCGAGTATCAGGTGCTATTGCTCTCCTTGACGGCTACTTGCCTGGGACTCTTTCTGACCGTTGTGTCGCTGGTTACGTACATTTGCTGTAAGAAGGTCAGAAAACCAAAAAAGAAACGGTTGGACGTTGAGATTCCTTTGAAACTGAACCATGAGATGGTGGATAAGAACCCCATGGAGATTTCCAACATATGACGCTGTCCTGCTGAGACCCCTAAACTGCCCAAAATCATCTGTTTACAGCATCTCTCCAGTCTAAAGTTATATGAAATTGTAAATATTGTGCATATGGTATGTTTTATAACTACACATGTATATGTATATATGAAAGGATCAGATTTTTGCATTTGCTTCCCAACAAGCTTTTTGTGTATTTATATTACAAGTGTAAATGGTGCCCTCACCACAGCAGTGTGTTTGTGTCAAAGTGTCTTTTGTCCCCGAAGCCCAACACTGGGATGACATTCTCAGGCTACGTCCACACTATGCATTTTTTTCTCCGTTTTGGCCTTCCGTCCACACTGAGACAGCGTTTTTGTCAAGGAAAACTGAGCTTTTTAAAAACGCTCTCCAAAGTGGATGCTTTTAAAAACGTTGTTTACGTGTTGTAGTGTGGATGAGGAAAATGGTTTGTCATGCGAGGTAGTCATGTGACTGAGTGCCGAAGCTTGCATTAGCACTAACCTGCACTATATGGTGATGTCAGCGTTTTCAGACGTTTCAGTGTGGATGACCAGCCATTGGCAAACGCTTAAAACGCTAGTGTGAACAAAGAGTGTTTTCAAAACAAAAGCGCATTAGTGTGGATGTAGCCTCCGTTCCAATCGAAAAGAACACTCCTCATGTGTAGAACTGAGTTATCTCAAATGAAAAAATCTGTGTCACGCTGATTTGTTTTGTGTTTTGTGTAGGATACAGTGTTCGTATCTTTTGATGATAGGTAACGTGTCTTTTAGGTCCCGGATGTCTTGGTGTGTGTGTGACGACGTTTGTTTGTGAGCTCAGCTAGTTTCTTTCCTTCAAAGATGCACCTTTACACCTCCCCGATTTCAGTTGTCTGACGTGTAAGGAACTCATGAACATTAAAGTGCTTTATTTTCTTATTAATGGCTTGGATGTGAAATTCTGTGTTGGATTAGAAACTAAACGGGTATTAGCTGCTGACTGGACTCAGTCTGTGCCAGTCATTACTCACAGAGCTAATCTACCCGAATGTTCTCATATATAAGCATGAGGGTTTGCTATCTCTAGGTCGAAGTTTCAAAGAGAATCCGAATGAATCTTGATTTTGACTCCGTGTGCATGTTTGCGTTCTGATGGAATCAGGATTTTTTTGGAAGAGATGAAAACGTTATCATGCTATGATAACCGTAAGAGGTCTTGTTTACTTTAGATGTTATCTTCTTAAGAATCCTCAGGGATACATGGAATCACGTTGGGTAAGTGCAAAACATGCGCTTTGAAGATGTAAAGGTTCGTGACTTTCAATTTAGCTTGTAATTGCTTGTTTTCATCAAGCATCTAGCGTTGGATTAACTGCGTTCTTTGTGTGCATTCCTTCTGTTCGTTCTAATCGGCCTTTTTTGTATTCAACCAATAGGACGTGTTCTCCAGCGTCCCAGCCCATCAGAGGTCAGAGCAGGAGTGTGCGTTTAACATGTCATCTCTCACGAAACGCCATTCAACAGACAAGCACGGCATGTCCACTCACCACTTCTATTATGTCAAAAACCGGTTTGGTTTCATTTTTCCCTTTCTCTCTTCTGCAACACACAGAAGCACTCTTTCACTCGCAATGGAAACCAGGCATTTAAAACCGCAGGAAGGCAGTAGGGAGATAAAGTATCGAGGCTCGGCACCGTGCGGGTTGCGAGCGGGGCCTGCGCGTCAGGTTCATGGGTAAAGCAGCTTACCTCACCAGCAACATGTGTTCACCCTTCAGAGCAGACAATTGTGTTCCTGTATCTTAAAGGGATAGTTCATCACAGAATAAAAATCTGTCATCGACTTTTCTCCATATAGTGGACTTCAATGGACTCCAAACGGTTGAAGGTCAAAATGATAGTTTCAGTGCAGCTTCAAAGGGATTTAAACGATACCAGACGATGGATAAAGTGAAACGATCAGATTTTGTATACGAATTACGTATTTTGTGAAGTCATGAAGCGCATCGCAGAACAGAGCAAGGCAAGCACTCGTGTTTTTAAAGCATATCCTTTTTTTATGACCGATTGTTTCGCTATATAACACCTTTTTTCATGGTCTGGTGGTTTAAAGTCCTTCGTAGCTGCACTGAAACTGTCATTTTGACCTTCAAGCGTCTGGAGTCCAGTGAAGTCACTAGTGTAATGTTTTCATCAAAAACCTTCAATTCTTTTCAACTTAAGTAACAAACACATAAAGATCTTGGATGACATGAGGGTGAGAAAAATGATCATTTATTTTAAAAGTGAACTCCTCCTTTAAGTGCCTCTGTGATGCCTCTAGTGAGTGTAAAAGTTCACTTAGCTTTTATTCATATTTGTTGATGTACATTGAAACGGTGTACCAAGCCTGAAGTGCTTCTCCTTTTTGTTTGTCGACGTATGATGACGTGTTTGAATAATAAGACTCGCGTTGTGGATCGTAATCCTATGAGCATCCTGAAGTGAAACACCATCGTTCCCTATGGCGCCGGATGGAACAGCTTGGCTGAGATTTTAGAGGAAGAATGCATTTAAACCCCTTCAAAAAATCTACTTGAGTTGACAAACACTTCTTAAAGCTCTTCATGACTATGTTACATTTTATTGAATTGATAAAGCGAGTTGCTAATTCTTATGAATTCATCTCATCCACGTGCTTCTGTATAAACTGCTTTCGCCCCGGGGATGGTTAGGTCTTTCTAACAATCATAAATTTCAGTGGCAACATTGTAAAAACGTGTCACTGTACACTGTAAAAATCAACAAGTAGGAATGGTTTGTGTTTATTTTTGTTGTTTATTATAATTTTTTAAGTAAATTTTACTTTTTTATGTACAGTTTTTAAAGTAAAATATTATTTAAAAAGCTTGTAGAAATAACAAATTTTAATAATAAAATTAAGTAAATCCTACTAGTCCAGCTTGCCTGAATTTGACTTCTGATCGACCTCTGAAAGAATCAGTTACCCTTGAGTAGTTCTACATTAATTTAATAGAATAAAATATTAATATAAATTAATCTTAATTGTAATATCACTAATCAGACCGATAAACAAACATAGAAGTTAACTTCGAGTCAGGCACGTGAGCCCGACGAAACCGTCCAGAGTACAAGTTCATAGAAAATCACAACCTTATAAAATAGTTTTGTTTTCCTGTGGGATCAGATTGACTGCAACTTTTAATGAAGAAAGTTATTCACTGTTTAAATGAATGCAAATGAGAAATATAACTTTATATCAACCAAATATCTCATTCATCTCTGTGATGTAACTCATAACAAACTAAATGACATTCCTGTTAGAGAAGATGAATTAAAATAGTCTGACTATATTTATCACAAGCATACCGTGTGCTCAAAAAACAAAGTCTTTTAAACATTATGAACAAGAGAAAGAATTCAACACGCAGCTTTCTTCTCTGTTCTTTATTTAAATGTCATTTAATACATCCAGTCCTGCAGTAAAGTTTGATCAGGTCATTTTTAATCTGAACTGTTGATTATTCATGTCACTCTATAAGTATGTGTGTTATCGGCCTGCGGCGCACACTCGGCTTTCCTCTCCATTCTCACACCTGGCCGGATGATTTGGTGCCTCTCGCGGCCTCAGACGGCGTTCTGGATCAGCTCAACAGCGACCAACACAAACAGAGACATTAGCCTGCAGACGTGCGGCGTGATTGCAGTCGCTACAGTGATGGAGAACCTGTGAGAGACGCCCAACAAACAGCGTCTGATGAATAAAATAAGACCTTTACTCCCTCCTGTACTCACTCTTATAGCTGCTCAGTGTAACGCAGACATATTAAAATATTGTTCACATTTCATTTAAGTGGGGTTTTTGTCTAGGCTTGAAGGTTGTGAATTAGAAGTGCTTGTAGAAATTAAAGCTCTTGCTTTAGGAAAAAGGCGATGAGGGTTGTGAACCTTTCTGCTTCTCTGAAAATGATTTGCAATGTTTATTTTAACCATTGGGATCCTTTTTCCAAGTGTATTGAACAAATGCTTCATTCTTACGAATACACTTCAGATTCATTTCAATAAGTGTACTTAAGCAAAGTTGTAAATATTTGCTATGTAGCCTAATAAGTAGCTCTACCGTAAAGACTCAAGAGGCAAGACGACATTGCAATGATATTATTGAACTGATGGAAGATTAAACGATAAAGTTCTTCCCTGTCTGTAGCTCAATTGCTCAGGGTCGTAGATTCTTAGATTTAAAGTACTTATCACTTTTAGTTTAAAAGAAGTATACACATATCACACTTGAATAGATTTCGTAAGGGCGCTCTTGAAACCAAAGTTTCTAAAAGGTTTAGTGTTGGGCTGCATGGTTCTTGAAAGAAGAACCAAAAAGTTTCAATACAGTCAAAAATTGTTCTTTAGACTATAAAAAGAAAGAAATGCTCCTTTTAACAAACCAATAATGGCTCTTTTGTGGAAGTGATGTGAATGAATGTATGATCTGTAGAACGTTTGAGCGACAGAAAGACTCTGAGAATGTTAAAGTGACAGTTCACCCAAAAATAGACACTTCTGTTATGAATTACTCATTCTCTAGTTGTTCCAAATCTGTACTAGTTTCTACGTGTGGTTAGACCTAGAAAAAGATATTTTGAAGAATGCTTGGAACCAGACCGTTCATGGACCCCATTGACTACCACAGTAGGAAAAATAGCAATAGTGCCCCAAAACTGTTCGTGTCCTACATTCATCAAAATTTCTTCTTTTATGTTCAACAGAACAAAAAAATGCAAAGCAATTCTAAAAAAAATAAGTAGAATTTACTTTTAAAAAACTGTGTGTAAAACTTGTGCAAACAAACGCAGAAAATGAAGTTCATCTTCTAGTTGTTTTTCACAGTATACTATCAATGTGAAGCACAATCTTGAGCATTTTTCAATAGCATCAGCTGGACAAACACTGACAAGCGTCACTCAGTAAAGAAGTACTTGGCAATTGTCATTAGACAACTTCATAACAACTGTGCTAATGTCATTAAGCTTGTCATCACATTTGGGACGTGTCAAGAGTTCCTCTTGAACTTTTTCTTACAGAACCTGAGCTGAGTGTTCGTGCGACGACGGGTGACCAAGCGTGACGTTTGACACGGTTTATCATTCCAGATAAGTTGATAACCATCTGTTCTACAGATGAAAGGAGATTCAAACGAAGTGGGTGTGCTGTATCGGGCACATGGCCACAGATTTCCCTGCCAGATAGAAGTCGTTCATGTGTCTGCCACATCCAAACCACAGTCAAATGATTGTGCAAAGCAACGCGTCATACTGTAGGGTACAGGGGTGACATTGTTACTTAAAATCTGTTACACTGACACTCATTTTACAGAAACGCTTCGAATTAAAATAAATTGTGTAAATGACTATGGTGGTACTGTAATATTTTACATTGTGATTTTAGGAAAAAACATACCGGTTAAATATTTCTACACCTTCCTTAAACCTGTTTGACCTCCAGCATCAATACAGTTACAGAAAATCTTGTTCTTGGAGTTTCCTCAATCTTCTGATGTGATGTTGCTTTAAAAACATGACGTCGTAAGTTTTTCAATTGTGTTTCAGATGCAACAGGTTTGATTTCAGTGCATGTACTGATAACACTGTGTCTCGAATGCACTTTTGCATCTGCCAAATGCGTAAATGCAGCTTTGCCTCTTTGGTCAGATTGTGTTTGTATAGATTCAGAGGTGCATGAATTCAGGATGTTGTGTTATGAAAAGCACGGTACTGTATGTATTTTCCTTTGGAAAGTGTGGGATCTGAAATTACATTGAATTATTAAGCGTGTAGACAGCAAGTAATTACTATCAGTCATGCTCCGATCCCGTTTCCAGATTGCCTTTATACATCCTCTATGCTTTGAATCCAAACAAACGCGGCCACACAATGGAACCCGGGTTTGGGTTTCACACACCGTCGTCCCCCGCCACGCCGCCATGACACCAGATCCTCCTTCATCTTCTCGCTCCTGTCCCAGCTCTTCAATAATGCATTCAGACATTATTCTGCTCCTGAAAATCTCAGCCTTTGATCGAATGGCTCTTTCAGGCTTCTGATGCAATAGAAAATAATCCAGAGCAAACCTTTTGATCCATGGCGGGATTATGTTGTCTATTTCCCGTCTCACTCCATATAGCGACCTTTCTGTAAGCGTATGTGGAAATTTTGGGCTAATTCAGTCGTCGGGGTCTGTGAAAGATGTTTGGGTATTGCTGGTAAAAGAAGAACCGGCCTGAAGACATTGTAGATTGATCTGATTCATTCAAATATCTAAAAATGTTTACGATTAGAGCTTTATATAATAAATGATTTGTTGAAATGAACGAGTGGAAGGAAAGTGGACTACGAATGGTCATTCTTACAACAAAGTTTATTCAAGTTTGCAATTAGAAACGTCTCTTTAACCGATAATATGAGAATGTATAAACTCGATCTACTTTCTTCATCTTCGCAGAAATGACATTTACATTACATATACTGACCGAAAAGTCAATTTGTCCCATACTTACACATTATATTTTAATGGAGAAATAATAATTAATCATACTTTGAAGTATACTTGTAGTTTCGTTCTCTTGTAATGCAAATCAAAACATTCTAGTTGTCTCTACTCAAAAGTCTCCTATACTGAAAACGTCAAGTTTATATTTATTTTTAGGCATCACATAATCCCCAGTTTTCCAGTTGTTTTGACCAAAGGTTTCTCCAAGCGCTCGTATACAAACATTTACAGTATCTTCTGTGTTTCCCATCATCCTCTCTGTTTTTCTCACGTTGGCTGCAGTTTTTCAGTATGTCAGTCGAGTCTTATTTAGATGCTAATGATGTTTTGTGGATTTCAGACGCATTATTTGCTAATGCTTTGTTTTTCTCTGAAGCTCTCTGAAGCGATGCATTCATTCATACAGGGGAGAAATTGCACACAATTGACTCCCATACACAAACGCCATCATTTCTCTAGACTTCATCATGTAAACCTCTTTTGTTTTTTAATGCACACGGTCACAGTATCCCCATCAACTCATATCATCCGCTGTCAGATGATTCTCACACATGCTACATGTATATAACATATCTTATATTAGCAAATCTCCAATAACAGTCCCATTACGTAAAGACAATTTAACATTTAACACCACACACATTTTTGTACAGAAAAATGTAAAGACAAGCTACACATTTAAAACCCTTGGTATTGAAAGAACACATGTGCAACTTTATCACCACATGTATGTGATGCATCTTATATCTTTGGAATATTTTACAAACAGACTTTGATATAAAATACTGAACACATTACTATAAATACAAACATGTGTATTTCTACACAAAGGCATTATTCAGAAATAAGCACTGTATCCTTACTTCTCCATTGAATTTACGTCTCTCATCATTTACAACGTTTTTGCGGCAAAGCCAGAATACAATTATAATGTGTAGATTTGATTCTCGACGGTTCATTTCTTGATGGATGGCGTCTTTATAATTTAATACCGGAAGGTGTTTCTGACCTCAGCAGACGTTTGTGAAAGCAGACGTTTTCCTGCCAAACGCTGATCGTGACACGCATGTCAAAGTCACACAGAAATTTCTGACACACATCACTCGTATGACAAGAGAAAGATATGAGAAAACTGTGTACAGAATAAACAACAACACAGAGATGAATGCACTTCTTTCAACTAAGATTCTTTTACAGTAGAGTCTTTATGAAAAACCTTTTACTGTACTTGAAGTTAATTTTACCATGTCTACTTAAAGTACATTTTATTTTTAAGTTTACATTACGTAGAAATGATAAAAGTGAACTTGTAAGTAAATTTTAAGTGTCACTGTAGTAAAGTTTCAGTAGACAACTATTTAACTGTTTTACGAGAAGTACATAAGTAGATTAAAAATATGCTTTCTTTTAGTTTAAAGTTATACTGATATCAGACTTTACAAATTGTTTTTTTATGGAAACCTACTTATTATATTGTTTATTGAACCCATTTTTACATTACAGTAAGTGTGCACTAAATTCGTTTTAAAAATAGACATTTGTAGTAAAATATTTTTATATGCGGCGTCATTGGCCTGAATAATTTCTCACACAATATTCAAGTGTCTGTGGTTATATTTCACTCTAATGGTGCCCCAATATCAAGAAAAATAAGCTGTTCTTCTGTGTGGGTTTGTGGTTAGAACAGAAAAAACCAGGAGCAAAATTCCAGATCATTTCACTTGCGATAACCTTAGTGCACGCAAACATCCAGAATGTCCCTGTTATCACATTGTCTCATTGAGCTACTGATCCCTTAATATTTTGACTGTTAGTGTAAAACATCAGTATGAAACATCAGATGTGTGTTATGTGATTTTTCTTCATTATATGATCATGTTTCAAGCTGTTTCATAACATCTCACTGTGTGTGTTGATGTGGGAGAGAGGAAGTTCACATCAGGCTAAACTAGATTCCCATAAACGTCTCGTCTCTGGTTTTAATGAAATAAATCTCCTCACGTCTACTGGAAACCCTCTTCTAACATCTCACTGTTTACTCTATTAGTGTTCCCACTGAAACTTTGATGCACTGCAGAGGCACAAATCCTCCTTCTGGCAAACTCATTTTATAATGTCTCTCTCCCCCCTCCCTCCCTCTTTCCTTCCCTCTTCTCTCTGTCCCTCCTGCCCTCTCTCTCTCTCTCTCTTTCTCCCTTTGAACGCAACTCAGACAGAGTCAAAAAGCAAAGATTCCAGTATGTACAGGTTGGCATATATCCAGACACATTCAATGTTGATTGCTCTACTGTAGTGGCCTAAATCCCTTTTTCCATATCACATACAAAACTATATCTATTTCTACAGAGGGTTTTTCACTGGATACACTGGAAAGACCCCATGAATACATGTGCATGGATGAAGCTGGGTTTAATCTCACCAAAAGGAGAAGTAGTGGCCGTAATGTGATTGGCCATCGGGCCATTGTTGGTGTTCCTGGGCAGCGTGGGGGCAATGTCACATTATGTGCTGCCATCAGCCATCATGCCAACCTGGGGCCCTACAACACTCACCAGCTCCTCATTTTCCTCAATCACATGCGAGATGCTCTGTTAGGGAAGCAGGATGAGTTGTGTATGTTGTTGTTTGGGACAATGTGAGTTTTCACAGAGCCCTCCAGCTTAGAGAGTGGTTCAATATCAACCAAGGTTTTATCAATCTTTGCCTTCCACCGTACTCCCCTTTCCTAAACCCCATTGAGGAATTCTTCTACTCATGGCGGTGGAAGGTATATGAACGCCAACCTTACACCAGGGTCAATCTCCTGCAAACCATGTGACTTGCCTGTGGTGACACAGGTGTGGAGGCATGCCAAGCCTGAATGTGGCCTGTGATGTGGATGAAGTCCTGTGGCCTGACCCAGTCCGGAGACATGATGCTGTGGCTGAGTAATGCACTTTTTTGTATATTTTTGTACTTTATTTTTACATGGGCTTATTGTACACAAGTGTCAAACGCATAAGATTTCTGTTTGTTTTTACAAGTGCTATGTGTAAATGCACAAGAATTCTGTTTTGTCTTCTTGTACAAGTTCTAAATGCACAGGTTTTTTTGTTTTGCAACATGCATTTAGCCTACAGTGAACAATAAACATTTATTTCTCCAGCTGCGTGTCCTGAGCATTGTGATTTCTATTTTTCTACGTAGTGTTTAGTGACTGTTCTGTAATGTTTTTAATTTTGATTGACTCGGGGCACGATTTGACAACATAGTTCAGTTTTGTTCACAGATTGAAATGTTTGGAGGTGAAAGTTTGTTTTTGCAAGAAGAGTCTGAGGTTTTGTGAATTTAGCTTCAAAATTGGGTTTTGTGTTCACAGTTCAGAGAAAAGGAGAGCAGCTTTCAAGAAATGTGTCTTAGCAATCGAGAAAAACTGTCCATAATGCCTCTTTATTGGGATGAATATTTAAATATTTATGATCTCTTCTGATCACAATCGCTGTATATGAGATGTCTTTGAAAGTTATTCGTGTTAGATGTGTGGAATATCAAACAGCTTTATCTCACGACTAAAACCTTTTGCAAGCAAAACTTTGTGAATGATCCGACTTAAAATGAGTTATTTAGTCTTGGATGCGAGTTAAGGAGCTGTTCAGAAAGTAATTGTGGCTCTACCCCAGGGACGGACAGAAGATCACATCCTCTACAGAACGTCTACTGACCTCATGAGTTTTTCAGATCTACAACTAGATGCCCGTTATGGGTTTGTGCGGTTCTCCTTTCAGACTTCTTAGAGCATTTGATATGAGAACTGATTAAAAATTCATACGCTATAAGACGAATCGCTGCACATGTACAGAGAATATCAAGTGCAGAGGGTTCAGTTTATTCTTGCCTCCTTTTTTATATACTTTTACAGAAACTCCACAGTGATTTCACACAAAAATGATTGAAAACGACACATTTCACACCTGCTCCTGTTCTTGCACATGCGAATTTCATGTGGCTATTCTGTTTAGGTGAACATTATAATTCACAGCTTCAGCGTTTTGCTTGTTTGATGACCTCATGTCACAGTCGGTGGTCTATTTGCTCGCTCTGAATAAAGGCCTGTTAAATGCACCTCTGCTGTCAGCATTTATTTTTGAATTGTTTGGGAATTGGCAGGTGTGGCCTTCAAGTGTCCGGTCACCCTGGCGACGGGTTATATCAGAAACGACTGAGTTTAAGAACCATTAGATCCAACAGAGAGAGGATTGAGAGGACTTGAAGGCATCATGTTGACAGCTGGCTTTCTGCTCTCTTAAAACAGAGCGTGACGCGAGTCGTGACAGTCTGTCAACGTCAAGAGCTCCAGACAGGAAAATCAAAATTTAATTTCAAGTATTATATTACGATCATAGGGGGGCACGGTGGCTTAGTGGTTAGCACGTTCGCCTCACACCTCCAGGGTTGGAGGTTCGATTCCCGCTTCCGACTTGTGTGTGTGGAGTTTGCATGTTCTCCCCGTGCCTCAGGGGTTTCCTCCGGGTACTCCGGTTTCCTCCCCTGATCCAAAGACATGCATGGTAGGTTGATTGGCATCTCTGGAAAAATTGTCCGTAGGGTGTGAGTGCGTGAGTGAATGAGTGAGTGTGTGTGCCCTGCGATGGGTTGGCACTCCATCCAGGGTGTAACCTGCCTTGATGCCCGATGACTCCTGAGATAGGCGCAGGCTCCCCGTGACCCGAGGTAGTTCGGATAAGCGGTAGAAAATGGATGGATGGATGGATATTACGATCATCTTAATATTTTTCTCTGTCAATATTAAATCAATTATCAATTATATTTTCACAGAATGTTCTTTACATTTTGAAAGATGAGTTTATGCTGAAAACCACAAAAAATAAATCTGGACTGGGTCACAATAGATGCATAAAACATTTCATGAGTTTGTGAAATAGCATATGTAATGCCAACGATGAGTTAACACTTTACATTGATGTTAGTTTTTATAACTGCATTAGCTTACCCTATAACAGCAATAAAGATTGACAGTATTTATTCATCTTCAGTTTTCTTGTTCACATGTAATGTTCACAGATTACTTATGATATTTTAAATGTATTAGTAAATAAATTAACAAATGCTGTAGAAGTATTGTTTATTGTTAGGTTATGATTATCTAATGCATTCACTTAAAGAATCTCATTGTAAAGTTTCAGTGGTGATGTTTGTGCTTCTTATAAGTCAAACCCCACTGCTATAGGTTTTATTCGAGAATCGAACACTAACTCAGTTTGAGATAAGGACATAAATGATGTTCTGAAACATATTGAATTCTAACGTGCAGATCTTTTGCAAACTATAACTGTTGCTGTACGTCCAGTTTTCCTTAATTTAAATCGAGGGGTTAAGGAAGAAGTCCTGTAACTTTGTAACTTTGTTCAGTTCATAAGATGTTGTCTGTTCACATAAGGAAATCGCTCAGTTTTTCCTGTTCACATTCAGGATTCACAGTCTCACACTTAGCATATGTGCTGTACCTTACATAAAAGTACATAAACGTCATGCACACTTTCTACCGTTTACAACGAGCATCAGAACTTTTAAGACAAACATACCACACCTGCTAATATTAATATTGCTTTGTCTTCGCAATTTGCATACTATCCCTCCTAAATAGTATTTGCAAACAGAATTAGTATGTCCCAAATCATAGTATAAATTGCAGTGTAGCGTCACTAAACTCCGCCCTCTCGCCGTGAGTTGTGGGCAGTGTCGGGTGTAACTAGTTGCTAAGTAATTAGTTACTGTAATTAATTACTTTCCCCTTATTTTTTCTGTAATTTAATTACAGTTACTTTTGATGTAATTAAACTAAATACTTTGTGTAATATATGTGTGTGCGCAATAGTGGAATTGACATCAAAATTCAAAGTCTAATTTTAAAATGCGTGCTCTAATGTATAATTCTCACATTTGCAATACTTTGGTTAGTAATTACGAGTACTTTATGTAGTTTATATTATTTATTTGAATGAATTAAATACGCCGTTTCATGTCCATCCTTGAATCACTTGAACTAATCAAAGTTAATATAGGATATAGAAAGTAATTAGTAAAAAGTAGGCTAACTAAATACTGTTTGGAGAGAGTCATTTGTACAGTAATCTAATAACACTATTGAATATGTAATTAGTAACTAGTAATTAATTACTTTTTCAGAGTAACTTACCCAACACTGGTTGTGTGTAATATCAGCCGTTAAGTGTCCATAGATTCACACTTCCAATTTTTTACCTGAAACAGTAGACCATTCGGGTACTTTAAGAACACTCATTTCAGGATACTATGATTTGGGAAATACTAATTCTATTTTTGCATACTATTTAGGACAGATGCTAAATACAGAATAGGAACCGTCCAAACAAAAAGCACTCTTTAAAGCACTCCATAGCAACAACTCACATTACTGCAGGAAATTCTGCACAAGCAAACATCACTCATGTTTACTTTACAAGATGCAGAGCTACAGTTTTTAAAGCACCCCCCCTCCCCGGTTCATCCAGGAGATCTAATCTGACCCGACAAAGACTTCTGAACACTGATATCAAAGTTTCTTTCTTCTCTTTACGCACACACACAGGTTTAAATGAGTTTGGCCCGTACGCGGTCACGATGAGAGCCGTGACTTCAGATCGCATTAGTGACCCGCGCTGTGACTGGACTCCTTGTTAATTCCGACCACTGATGCATTTCGGCCAGCTGTCACGATGGGAACGCGTGTCGTGATCCTCGCTCTCTCAGGGAAGCGTCCTATTGGCTGGAGATGAACGGCCTATACGCTCCATCACCTTTCTTATGGGATTCGGAGCGGCCACATCACACAGCAGTGAGAAAAAGTGGGAAAGCCTTAAAAGGAGACGAACACACATTTAAAAAACGTTTTGCTGCTGTCCAGAGTTTATCAGTGTGATATATCACAGTCAGGCTGTCCACCCAACGTAACATCCAACAACACTAAAACTGAACTCTTATCACATGCAAGAATGAGCTCAGAAGGGGCATAGAAGCAAACTAAAGTGCTTGCAAAACAAAATAAATATTCAAAACTAATTTGTCTTGGCTTGATATTTCTTGGAATGGGGTCATTTTAAACTTTTGAAAAACCTTTGATGGTTAATACTAGAATTCCTAACATTAAACATAATTCACGACCATTAAAAATTGTGTTTAAAGCCAACGTACATGACTTTTCAGATGTTGTAATGTTTTGCTAACATTTCAATTATTTCTAAATGTTTTACCAGTCCACTAACAATAGAAAAATGCTGTTTTTATACATACATGATTTAAAAAAAATTTGGGAAGTCAAATAATGAAAGATTACAAACTACATCCACAACATCCACAACGTCTGTAAATCCACAATAATAAATCTCAACTCCACAATTGATGTCGAAATGGAAAAACAAATGCTTAAATAGATTATATTAAATAAACTACATATGTCAGAAATAGTTCAACCACATTAGAACGTATAGCATAAAAACTGGATATGGTTAAATAAAAAGAACAAGTTACATAACAAGTTAAAGGTAATTTAAATGTGTTCTTGCAAACAATAATTATTTTAGTTTACTAAAAGTAAAAGTTTGAAAACGTTACTGTTCATTTAAATCAAATAAAATGTTGACTTATTATTAAAGGAAATTATTAAAGGAAAAATTGAAATGTTGCCTCGAAAATAAAATGAAATAAGTTTAAAGCACGAAAATTAATACTAATACTATTACTATTCCTATCAATAATACACAAAAACTAAATGAAAATAAATTCATCTTATATAGCAACATGAATTATGAAATGACAAATACATATAAAACACATATATTGTGTTAAAATATCAAGTATGAAGAACAAGAGGAGAATTTTTTGGATGTTGCGGTTGATCTGAGTCTTGGTGACTTTCTAGTAAAACTCATTAAAACTGACAGACAGATTCAACATCTGAACTAGAGGTTTGACGTTATCTCTGCATGGTTTATTACGCTAAAAGAAAGACTTCAGATGTGTCGATTAAGGATGTCAACAGATCATCAGAAAATGAGAAAGCTTTTGTTTGAGACAGCAGCTGATGTTATCAGAGGTTTCTGTTGTGTTATTTTCAATTTCTCACATTGACTCAAAGCCAACAGTCCGGCCGGTTCAGCAACATGTTTAACACTTTGACTTTCATTTACAACTTCAGATCATAAGTGCAGTTCATACTGACTGATACATTATCCTACATGATTCTACTTATGATAAATGACATCCATATAAATGTCTTTAAGACTATACTGTAAATCTGCAAAGTCCCATCCGAGTTCAGTTTGATTTCCTCTCCATAAAAAAAATCTGTTTTATAAACTTGGTGTTTCAAACAGCAATGAGATTAAAAGATGAGAATATACTGTAGATGTTTATGAAAGTCTTTGGTTATCATATGTTTCTCTGGAGAAGAGTCGGTCCTCCCACATGTTATTCCTCTGTATGATAGTGTACTGTGGAGAAACATCTACACTCATAAGAGTAAATATACAACTTCTAAAAGTGTTCAACATTTGTTTCACCAAAGAAACATTTGGTCAATGGTTCCTGGAAGAATCATTTCTTTCTTTTAATAGTCTGCAGACCCTCCTATCTATACAAAGAACAGTCGTGAATTAAATAGTAACAGATAATAGTTCAACCAAAAGCGAAAATTCTGTCATCATAAACAGACCGATCGTGGCAAACTTTGAACCCATTTAAAGACATAAGTCATTTAATGAATAAAAAATGAAAGAATTAAATCATTTAAAGAGAAAACAGATCTCCCTGGAACTCTCTATCCATGAAAATTAGCAATGGCTCTTTATACATCCAATCAAATCGCAGAGAGAAAGACATAAACCACGCCCACTATTTTTCTCATTTAAAATTCTTTTTCACTCGGAAATACAGAAGTAAAAACGACTTCAAGGAACCTTCAAAAACAACAGATTGTTAAAGTTAACTGACATATGAAATACTACAATATACGGCAGTAACTGGTCACTCATGAGCCCCGAATTCAATGCACTTCAGACTTTAATGCTCACATCATCATCTTCTTCTTCCATAAGCCCATCAACACTCAATTTATTTGACTGTTTACAATAAAGACGCTCATTAAATCAGAAATGATCCTGTTTTCCAATTGATCAAATTTACTCTCTATGACACCTTACAAATCAAACACACGGCGACAGTGTTTGTACATCGGCTGGATTTACAGCTCCAGCAGATGAAAGTGTGTTTATAAAGGCAAATATTCTGGTTCTTAAGTCTGATTGGTTGAAATCATGTGTGTTAGAAAACTGCCAGAACGTGGACACTAAGTCAACATATCTGTTATGGCTGGAATGTAATACTAGCGTGCTTACTAGTGTGCATTGTACACTAAATACTTGTTTTGGAAAACAGTAGTGTCAGTATAAACACTGTGAATGTGTATTGCTACATTGAGATCACATTGAGTGCTCACCAAACTTGATAAATAAACTTGAAACAAACTTCTGTTCTTATTAGTATAGCTAAGCAAAGTTCAAGTGTATGTTAAAGCATACTTGATGCATGTAGTAGTTTATTGTAGTGTACCACTAAAATACTACCTGGGACTAAGCTGGCACACTTTTTAGTGTATAAAAGTGAACTTTTAAGTTGAACATTGGTATGTTTTAAAACTACAGTAAAAGTTTTTCTAAGAAGTATGAAAACATGACTTTGAGCGATCTGCTTTGGCGGCAGTGATGGATAGAGATGTGTATATTTTTTTCCGTGTGTTTTCATATGATTCCCATCATACAAATTTATTCTACATAAAAAAGTGTCAATCATTTTCTACCTCACAATCACACACATGCCTGTACGTGATCAAACATTTTTATGCCATATCGTCCTAACCGTTCTTAGTGAGACACCAAATCAGTATGCTGCTATTTTTCCACGGAACACAAGCATGTTGACAAGATTCTTAGATGGACGTGAAACATGCATCTACACGCTTTGCATATGCATGATGAGTCAGAGCCGTACAGACGGCCAACATCTTTCCAATATTACATTCTGACAGCTTCACAGCACACTTTTGTTATGCTTTGACATTTCCCATCTAACATGCTTACAGGTAACTTTGCTTCGAATCTGCAATTAAAATGCAAATTTCAAGTGGGGAGATAAGAAATGACGGGCTAAAAGTGTTTGGATAGCCATGTCATTCTTAATACTTTCTCCGTGTTCACAGGCGGTGGAAAACTCATTCAGACGATGGTGTTTTGAGAAAAGACGTCTGTGGCCGATCGATGCCCGAAGACGGTTGAGCATCTGCTGGGAAATGTCCTTAATGTACTGAAGCGTCAGTCATCTTTAAAGCCGCCTCATGGCCCAAAACAATTCTTACTCGTGGGCTTCGGCAGAACGATTTTTACAGAGCCGTAAAGCACCGGCCTCATCTGAATTCTTTCTGAGTTCCACGTACTGTTTAAGATTCATTATGCGTGAAGATGATAAATTACAGACCTTGGACTGAATCAGACGCTGTAGAGCCGCTAATCACCTTTGTTTGAAAAGGAAATCACGCCGGCAAATGAACCCTGTGTGTTTATATTCATAATAAGCCCAGTCGCACCTCGCAATAGAGGCAGAAATAAAATACTGTTCGAATAACGTGAACGTTTCATTAGACCAGACCTGAATCCTAAATAAACGACAGAAAGTAAGTTGTAGATCGACAGAGTTTCGTTTATTTTATATTTCGAGCAACGTGTCGTTTGTTTTCAAGGCCTGAGAGACGTTCAGAAAATAATCAGATGACAAACTGCAGATCTGCTTCAAAACCTTACAGAGATGGCTTGTTTGTTTGCAGACATTATAAGAAAACTCTGGAACACAGACACTCACAGAAACAGCTTTACTCAACTAGATCTCACTTCAAGGAGTCATCGAGTCTCACGCTAGTGTTAATACAATCCAACTTCACATCCAAACCAACACAAGACTTTTTAACATTCAGAGAAACAAGACGAATGAAACAAAACTGAAAACTCGATCAGAAAGAGAAACTTCTTCACCAATAAAGATTTTCCTGTTGGTGGTTCCATAAGAACCTTTAACATCCACAGAAATAATTTCGTAGTGGGAAAAAAAAAATTTGAACTAGGAGAAAATAAAATGTTTATTCTAAGAACCCAACACTTTGTTTAAAATGTTCTTTGGGGAAGCAGAAATGATTCTACATCATCGCCGTGAAGAACCCTTCGCTGAAGTTGCTCAAAAGGTTGTTCACAGTGATGACGTAGAAGAACCATTGTTGGTTCCAGGAAGAACCATTCTGTCCAAGGTTCTTTAGAGAATCATCTCTTTCTTACCTTTTCATAATTTGAAAAACCTTTTTTAACCAAAAATAAACTTTTGTGAAACAGTAAGGTTCTTTGGATGTTAAAGGTTCTTTATGGAACCATTTCCACAAAAAAGATCACTAAACAACTTGGAGTAAAAATGGACAATAGTCTACGCTTAAAGAGCACTATAAAGAGCGCTCTTGTAAACTAAAAAGAGGGCAAATTTAGTCCCAAGAAGCATCGACAAAGACATTGATACTAGTATATGTACCACATAAAGTACTGTTAACAATATACTTAACCTTTACTTTAAGTATCCTTATAAACCTCAAACAAAGAAGTGCTGCTTTATTTACACGTCACAGTCTAGAAAACAGTTATTTTGTCCTTCATCTCTAACTGACCCTGAAACAGTCTCAACGCTCATTTATCTCCACACAGAGTTTTTCAACACTAACCTCCAGACGAGGACGAGGTCATGAACATGAAATAGATTTTAATGGATAATTCATAAATTCAGTTTCAACACACCTCAACTCAACGTCAGTTCAAAACATCATCAGTCTGCGTGGATCCATGAACAAAACTAGTGTTACTCCACAAACCAACCTGTGTTAGCTGAGAGTAAAGCACCACATACAGAACATGGGGATAAAGTTGACTTTAAAAGGCAACGTCTGTGGAGAACAACACTCCATCACCACCTTCATAGCAACACATTAAAGTCTAGCTATAAAAAACACAGACATACAGCCAAGACCCTTTCACAACTTCTGCAAGAACATAAACCATCAGACAGTCAAACAACTTTGTTTTCAAATGTCACCGTTAGGGGCTAGGAAATCTAAAAGAACACCACATTAATAGCTGAATGAAACATGTGTAAATATTGGGTCAATTATGGGCAAACACAACCAACCTAGAAAGTGTCGATATTTGACGAGCATGGGTTGAAAAAGACAAACCCATGCTCAATGTGTGTAGACTTTTATCAGAATGTTAGTATTTCTTGATTATTTCATAGAACAATACATAAAACGCAACACAAACGTCGTTCTTCAGTCAGGAGTTAATGGATGCCCTGCCCACATGCGTCATTTGAGATGGATTGTCATTACAGGACGGAAGTGCATGTTCAGATTTTAACAAAAGATTATTAGGGCGCACACATTGTAAAAAGAGAATGACCCACAATGATTAACTATTTACAATAAACGCTGTAATGTTTCATGAAAAAAATGTCATTGTAATTTTTTTTAAATAGGGACTTTAATTGACTGAATTACTCACTCAACAGAATATATATTTGTTAAACATCATAGTTTCACTCTTAAAAATAAAAATCCTTGTAAGGTTTTTGGCAGCAATGCCATAAATGAATCATTTTTAAAATCCTCTCAGTCAAAAATAAAAAAGAAAAATTTAGATGCTCTGGTTGCTATGACACGGAACATCAGGCAAATTTTAATGTTATAATTGTCTCATTTCATAGATAGCTTAAATCAACATATATTAATATAGTGGGAGTCCAGGGACATCAACGTATACTTACCTGGATGCTCAGATGACGTAGACAGACAGGCATCCGGCGGTTCAAGAAGAGCTGGTTGGTCGATGCTGCAATTGTCCCGCCCCACCTGC